>NC_092234.1:64900917-64933417 GCF_036320965.1 Panulirus ornatus
TTGTGCGGAGGAGGGTGGATGTGCTGGAAATGAGATGTTTGAGGACAGTATGTGGTGTGAGGTGGTTTGATCGAGTAAGTAATAATAGGGTAAGAGAGATGTGTGGTAATAAGAAGAGTGTGGTTGAGAGAGCAGAAGAGGGTGTTTTGAAATGGTTTGGTCACATGGAGAGAATGAGTGAGGAAAGATTGACAAAGAGGATATATGTGTCAGAGGTGGAGGGAACGAGGAGAAGTGGGAGACCAAATTGGAGGTGGTGGAAAGATGGAGTGAAAAAGATTTTGAGTGATCGGGGCCTGAACATGCGTGGAAGGAATAGAGTGACTTGGAATGATGTGGTATACCGGGGTCGACGTGGTGTCAATGGATTGAAGCAGGGCATGTGAAGCGTCTGGGGTAAACCATGGAAAGTTCTGTGGGGCCTGGATGTGGAAAGGGAGCTGTGGTTTCGGTGCATTATTACATGACAACTAGAGACTGAGTGTGAACGAATGTGGCCTTTGTTGACTTTTCCTAGCACTACCTTGCACACATGAGGGGGGAGGGGGTTGTTATTTCATGTGTGGCAAGGTGGCGATGGGAATGTATAAAGGCAGACTATGAATTATGTACATGTGTATATATGTATATGTCTGTGTGTGTATGTAAATGTATAAGTTGAGATATATAGGCATGTATATTTGCGTGTGTGGATGTGTATGTATATACATTTTGTATGTGGGTGGGTTGGGCCATTCTTTCGTCGGTTTCCTTGCGCTACCTCGCTAACGCGGGAGACAGCAACAAAGCAAAATAAATCAATAAAATGAATATATATATTTATTTATTTATTTTTGTTTATTAAACTTATGTGTATCTCTTTTTAAACCAGGTATTCTTAATCACCAGTCCTTTTTCAGCACATAAATCTACAAGCTCTTCACCATTTCCATTTACAACACTGAACACCCCATGTACACCAATTATTCCCTAAACTGCCATATTGCTCCCTTTGCATTCAAATCATCCATCACTATAACCCGGTCTCGTGCATCAAAACTACTAACAAACTCACTCGTATTCACCATTTTCTGCGTCAGCCAGGTAGTGTTAAAGACAGAGGACAGCATTAGAGGGAATATCCTCCCTTGGCCCCCTTGACTCACTTGGAAAATTAAAAACGGGAGGGGAGGATTTCCAACCTCCCCTTTTAGTCGCCCTTTATGACACAGAGAATACATGTAAAGTATTCTTTCTCCCATCCCTAAGGATAATCTATATATAAATAATCATGACATTTAGGCATGCAATTATATATTGCATGTATAGTAGATTTTTTAGCAATAAAGGTCTTGCAAAGTTGGGTTCCTGTTTAGTAAAGATTTAAATTCGGTGTGATAACTAATAAGTGTACAATGTTTTATGTGACTAAATGATCTATAATAGAAAATTAAGAAATAGAATATGAGAAAAGTGTTTTTAAGCCATGCTTACCTTGCTTCTTAATTGTACACACCACTGCTCATAGCAAACCCAGGGAAATATGGAAAAGCACATGCCTGATGAAGTATTTTATTATGAAACTGATAGTTACAATACTCTAATGTACAGTACCATAGTTTATAACCTAAATACAAGCACACAGAGTGGACACTGTGCTCAAGCCTATTGGATCTGAAGGTTTGCTTAAGTCAAATGACTAATTTATTACTTGGTAATTTTACTACCACACATTCTCACACAACCACTTCACTCAGCCTTAGGAATTCCATCAATTGGAGTACAGCTAAAGAAGTATTATCAAAGAAAATGTGATTCCTGACAGTGATATTCACAGGTGGTGTTAAACTAGACGAATTTAAATGTTTTATGCCGCCAAGCAAAATGCACCCTCGCCATTTAGAAAGGCTGAATATCAATTTTCTTTAACAAATTACATTTATTACTACAAAACCAAATGTCAAATAAAACCAAATTGGTAATGCCAATGCAGATCTGATCAGTATTGGTGAAAACTGTATATATCAAAAATAGTAAATGATTATGGGAAGTATATTATAGTGTCTCAAAACACATACTGCATTTCATTTTTTGTTAACTAAAAAATATGCAGAATAGCAGTAGCTCTTTGAATTACCTTGATGGTGGACAAAAGACTTCATTATATTTTTTTAAAAAGAATTACTTGGGTAACACTAGCACAGGCGGTGTCAACAGGACGGATCTCTGGACTGGTATGTTGGATCTTCAAAGGTATGTTTTATTGAATGAAACATTACTTTCCTTTAAAATAGCTGGTTAACTTTAAAATAAAAAAAAAATAAATAAGGCAGCATTTCCTTTGCTACACGATTCACCAGAAACAAATTATTTCTGGTATTCTTCCCATTTATTCAACTATTGAAAACCACACTATTTCTTAATCAGTAATATCACTGGAGCACATAAAACTGTCAACTGAAGACTAAGACTTGTTTCATTACCAATAAAATATCCTTTCAAGGGGATTGATTGATTCATGATGATACAGTAGTCGATTCAACATTTAACTTCTTTAGTTGATGAAATGTACTGTGCATTTGTAAAATATGCACAACAAATTTCAACTATATAGTTCAACCCACCACAGTGACATATCATTTACCTGTAAACTGTATACAAAAAAATGATCCAAGATGTGGTAGTCAGATATCATTGAGTTTTGGGTGGCATTCGAAATTGCAGGTTACAAGGAAGAATACTTTCAAGCTGAGGAACAGCTTCTCTCGATGTATAAGAGGTTCAGTGGTAACATTTGTATATTTAGTAATGAATATCAATCGATTAACTGGAGTAATTTATCAACCTTCAATTCTCGAAACCAACCGTAGCCTAGAAACCTTGGAAGTTCATTGGGTTTAAGGCTGAGCATTCCTTACACCCAATTTAAATACACTTTCATGCTAATCATGCATAATTACATTTACACTTTTCACCACCCACAGTCAAAAATACTCAATATTTTCTGAGATGGATCAAACAAGACAAAAAAAGATTTTAGTCATAGCCTTGCTTCCCTCAATGATAAACGATGTTCATACTTTCTGCAGATATACAATATCAGTTTAGTTGTCATACAAATACATGAACTATAGACACTGAGAGAAACAAGCAAAAAATATAACTACACTGTATATCACAGTTTAAACCTAATGTCCCTCTGGTGTCAAATGACAGTCTAATTAACTGCCTACACAACTTATTTTATTACACATATCGAACAAAATTATTTTCAAAGATCATAAGTCATCCTAAACGAAAGTAACCACCAACTAGTTTTCACTTACACCAGAAATGGATTGAATGCTCTCAAAGCTTGTTTTAGCTGACTATTTATAATGCGTTAGAAATGATGCCAGCCATCTTTTCAAATCCATTTTGGTATGACTGAAAAACAAGCTAAGACGGCTAAGAAAAATTCCCATTGGGAATACACTTTATATATAAATGGGAGAAAGATCTATTCATTTTTTTTTAAATATGCCTACTTGTTTTAAAAACAATAATCTTTGGTTATACATTATAAAAAAAAAAATCACTTGAGATTAATATAGTCCATATCCTTAAAATGATGATAAATCAATTATATAATAAATGAAGCATGTATATTCACCAGATGACCACATTACATTTACACTAAGAACAAATGAATTCTGGAAACATTTCATAAAATGTCTGTTTTGCAATGCAACAATGTAGAGGATCAAGATATCTTCATTCATCTTTCTCTAATGGCCAACGATTCAAATACTGTAGTAAGTGATGGCTCTAGCTAATATTAAAAGGCTACAGTTATCATGCAGAGGCAACAACATCTGCCTGAGAGGATTCAGCTGAATGATACACAAGTTCACATCAGCTGACATCAAGCAGAAAAGGCCCCATTGGATACTGTTAGCTTCCTTAGGCATACTGCATACGTGTGCCTATTCTCCAAACAAGACTGGAAACATGACATAAAGGTAAGGTGATATCTGATGTAGGAAACAGTATATGTTCCTGGCTAGTTAGCTTCAAACCAAAGGGTAGAACTAGATATTCTGAACTACAATTGTGAACAAAGAGCATGTTGATTCAAAACTTACAAGAGGATGTATAAAATCACACAGAATAACTTTACCTTATGATAATCAATCATTCATTAATAGACATGTCTTCCTACATTTTACACATAAAAACAGTACTGGTAGAAAAGCACACTGACAAAATGAAATGTACTTAATTTCTAGACTAATTCTACCAACTAGCCAAATCAAGTCTAACCTAGACGCTGGACTAGAATGGGCAATTTTTTCCACGTTTTTATTAACATGATCAGCCATTTTGAGCCTCATTATAATGCTTTTAATAAGGCTCATCTTGCTTACATCATAGAAGAAAGTTAGCCTTATCATTACATCTATTCAAGGACCAAAAAAATGTATCATTTCACATTAAAGAAATGTGGGATAATCTTCCCTTCCTCTCTCCCTCATCATATGTGAACATTTAAAAAAAAAAAAGTTTATGTATAAGTTGGCACTGGTAATGATACTGCTTATGTCATGTGTCAATATATTGCAGAAGGTTGGTGGAAAGTGGATAAAATTTGCAATTCACTGAAATCTGATGAATGTATCTTAATTATATTGGTTACATAATACAGAATACAAAACAGTTATGTATTTCTGAAGTGTTAATACTAAGGAAGCATCTTATTTAGAATATATTTGTGCATATTATCCAAATTTTGGTTTACAACTTTCAGACAGTGATCTAAAGGTAACAGTTGAGCATAAATACAATCCCAGTAAAAAAAAAAAAAAACTACTACAGAACTATACAGCTGACAAGTGCTAGTTGTAATACTTGTATAGTGTACATAGGTTCATGTTTTTCCAAAAGTCAACTAGCCACACTGTAAAAGGGGTAATCAATGAGAAAAACATATGAAGCAAATCTTACATTCACTCTTTTCACCAACCTATACAAGAGGGTTAGATTATTCTCTAGGCAGTCAAATATCCTTCAATAAAATCATAGGTCTCTCTATATACAAGTCTTATTCAAGTTTTGCATACCTCTGCCTGAGTTGAAAGGGTAAATTCCTTTGAGGCAATTTTGGAAAATTGGACTCAAGACTGCCCGAGATTCTAATTCTCTTGAGCGAATTTTGTATTTTCTGAACACAGTGGCACAATGACTAATATACATACTGAAGGAAAGATTCCAAGTCCTAACCATGATAACCCTCTAAAAATATTAACAAGGTAGAAATCCTATAAAGGGAAATAATCAATATGCCTTTGTACTCGTAAGCATAGGACGATCTCCGCCTGTCAAGCCTCACCATCACCAACCATATTCGCTGAACATGATTGTGAGTCTTGTTGAGATGTCCAAATACACAGTTATCCTTATTTCAGTGAGAAAATTTCCTTGCAAATCTAAAGAATGTTTTTTTTTTTTTTTTACAAAGTTTCCAATGCACATCTTAGACAGGCAAATTCTCCTATTTATATAAAGAAATAAGTAATTGTTTATAAGTTTTCCAGTACTTGGTGTTTTAAGAAAAGCAAATAAGTTGCATTGAAATACTGGCAAAGGGTTAAAATTGCTGGTTGTGTCACATTCAGTTTCCTGCAGTAAAGGACATTGGAAGCTTGAGATTTTTCCTATATATATACAAAAAGACTTGAGGGTATTCATGTACAGAACATCAAGTTGTAAAAATGGCAACTCTGAAGAAATATTTCTGCAGAGAACTTGTGAGCATGGAACAAATTACACAATCACACTGACACCAACTCTGCCTCTCTCCAATCTTCTGGTCTCATCTGTGGGTATATAATCTGATGCTCCATCCTGGACTTCAAACTATGGGTTAACAGGAACCTCAAAACCTTGGAACATGTACTTCTCAGCTAGTATGTCCATGGACCACTAACTGGTTTGAAATTTTCTCTTTGGCTGCTAGTAGGGATGAAATTAATGTGTACTGCCACACAACTGTCTGCTGTGTATACAGACATCAACTTCCACAATACCTGAAGTCCAAAATGTCCCACATCAGACTCTCACTTCAGCAAGAACCATCACCACTTCACCACTAACATCTTGGACTCCATATCATTTCATGTCCCTGCAAGTTCTACATCTTTTCATTTGGCCACTTGACACAGAAACTGAAAAGATCTACATCTTTCAGCTTCATATTTTCAGATTTTGCATTAAATTAACTTGCTATGCTACTTCAAGACAAGAAAAGGAGTCTAAAAGGTGGCAAAACTTGCCAATCCCATCACAAATCGGTAAAATATATATATTTATATATATTATATATAGAGTCTATGTGTGTTGGCCTTCTGACTCATGTTCAGTCACTGCTAAGGTAGAGGACTATGTCCATTCCTGGAAACCCTAACAGAGATGGCAATGAGCCAGGGAAGAAATCCATCCACTGCCTTCATACGAAGTTGTTGCTGCTATGAGTGAGAGGCTCCAGGGACTGAAAAAAGAATTAATAAGTGCTGTATAATCAAGATCAATCAATGCAATATCTATCAATCAATTTGAGAGTATAAATTTCATCAGAAAACATGAATAAATTGAAATTTATTATTTTGGCATTTAATAAACTATGACAATAGCAATTTTAATGTAATGATGTTTAACTGCCATCAAAAGCTTGTATTGTACTGTCTATCATATTCACTGAACCAAAACTGTTAGTTTTTAACAAAATTTTGTACCAAAGATTTCAATGTGAAACAAAAAGTTAAGCTTAAAGTGACATCCTCCTACATAAGGGCTTTTGATTACCTAATTCAAGACTATGTATTAAAATATGCCATACACCACAGTAAACTGAAGACAGATCATGATCACTAGAGAAAACAAAAATTAAGCACGTATAGAGTCAAAACTGAAGCCTGACAAAAACAAAGCATCTGTTAGATAATCTGTGAAGTATTAAAAGATTTAGCTACAGTGTTTCATTTGTAGAGTACCTGGCTACAGTATTTTGTAGTGATTTATCACAACAAAAGTGAGGACTAAAGCAGTTACAGGACTAATATGAATAAGAAGCAATCGTCCATAAATAGTTCCTATGTGAAAGCTTGATACCACACATTATAGCAATCAACTGTTCTAACTATGCACTTAAACAAGAATCTACTTTTCACTCACAACAATGAATTTACCCAAGATCAGAACTAACATTTGAATTCATAATAAATTGAATGCTGTCCTTGAATAAGCACTTAAATGTACCTTATTTTGCTACATGAATGTGCATGCAAAAGAAATTCATAACTATTAGCATAAACTATGATCTCTACCAGATTACTGTTCTCTCCTGAATGGCAGACTAATGACTTGCCAAATAACTAGATTTAAATCAGTCATTATTCTTTTGACAAATCCCAATTACAACTGCTATGTCTCTAATATTCAAAGTTGTAGCAATGACCAGTAACTGCAATTTTAAGGAAGGCACTACACTATGTATCTAATTCTGATTGCAAGATATATATTACTTACAGAGGAAAATTCTCAAGTATGACTATTATGTTTTGGTATTCTCTATATTACTAATACCATGATTTATGCTAAAGTGTCTTTGCTGAAGACTTAGTTTCAAATAATTTGAAACAGCCTGCATTAAATGCATGAATTCTTTGTGATAATCCAAACCTACAACATTCCTAATTCTTTTCTTAGTATCACACCAATAACAGTTACAAGTCATTTTATGGTTTCAGGTTATGTATTTACGACTGTACATATATAAATCTGATCCAAACTTCAACAGGAATCTGGTAAGGCTTGAGAAAAGAGGCACAACATTATTCTACTGGTACACCATAAAAAAGCAAAACCACAATGTACTTCTGCTGTGGCTTACCGTCATTAGAATTTGAGCGTGTTAACCATTGGCTCACAAAGGCCCTATGTGGGCAAGGTGGGGGAAAAGGTGCAGTTAGTGCATTGGTGTTAGGTGCCTAGATATCATCTGGACTTGTGAATGATTTTGTCACCTATAGAAATTCAGTTAATGTACTTACTTTCATATTCAAATACTTGGAGTTTATATTACATGATGATTTTATTAAATCAGTGATTTTGTATTCTTTACATAATCTTAGGAATCCAAGTGTCAACATCATTCACATTCTAAAATATAATTCATGGTATGTTAAGCCATAAGCAAGTGCTCAAAAGAGGTGTTAGTTAACTGCAAATTGTAATGCAGATTATCTGTACAATGGCAAATATCCACAAAAGATAAAAATATTTACCTGAGAAATGTGAGGCTTATACTATGTTAAATACTAACAATTCTCTATCCTTCTACTGTATTTGCAAACAATATATTTTGTACATCCTATGAAAAATATACATGGTTCCATCCTCCTCTGCCTATGTCTACCTCAATTTCTCTCCTATGAAAAATATACATGGTTCCATCCTCCTCTGCCTATGTCTATCTCAATTTCAAAGAAAATGAAGCTGCAGCAGCAGGTGACTGTGCTATGTCCAATGGGAAAGAGTAAACAAAAATACTTCTAAAGTGGTCAGAATTATCCGTGCCAAGACAAGTTAAGTTGAAAGTACAGCAACCCTTCTGTCTCCTCATAATAAGGACTATAATCATTTGGAAAAGCCCCTAACCCTATTGCACATTGGCTCCTGCAGCTACTGCAGAGAAAAATTACTTCTGGCTAGCCATTCTCAGACTACTATATGTAATCAAGATTTACTCTTTCTGCCAGAACAATTAAATGCCAGTACCTAATTCAGGTTTCCATCGAGCAGGGGAACTAACACATATCCGGAAGAAAATAAATGGCTTGGGCAAGAAGGCAATGAAAACCCACATCTAATCTATATTTTTTACATTATTTCTTTTGCCATCTTCATGAAATAGTATCAAGAACTCAACCTGAGGAAAAGTTTTCACATTGCTACTTTAGAACTACATATACAGAAGGTGACTAAATGTTGCAGGAGCTGGAGGAGCCAAACAAAAATGCTCATCTTCCTCAAAGGCTCAGGCTGGGGTGTCTGAATGTATGTAGATGTAGACAGGTTGAGAAGGGAGAGACAGGTGGAATGCTTAGAAATGTATACTTATGTATGTATGGGAGTTCTAGCTCTGGGTAAAACTAAGCTCAAGGAAAAGGGGGGAAATGGTTTAGGAATGTCCAAAGGGTAAATTTAGTGTAAGAACAAAAGCAAAGGAGAGGGTGGCATTTCTGCTGAAGGAGTTGTGGAAATGTTTTAGAGTGTTGCTGGAAGTGAAGTCCATACTGATGTGGGTGATTATTACAGCTTATGCACTATGTTCTGAGAAAAGTATGCGAGAGAGAAGAGTGTCTTGGGTGAGGAAGTGGGAGAAGGATTAAGGTGTCTGTGATGTCACCATGGCTTTTTTTGTTTTGTTTTGTTTATGACTAAGGTGGTGGAGATAAATTACAGGGTCTTAAAGAGTGGGATGGTTCTACATTATGCTGGAAAGGGTGGGTCTAGATAATGAGTCGTTGCCAATTGCAGATGACATGGCTCTAGTGGCAGATTCAAGTGAGAAACTGCAAAACTTTTTGTTTCTATGGTGACTAACAAGGCAGGGCACAGTATGCCCCAATCAAAGGTCATCACAGGTGAAAGAAAAAAGTAAAGGAAATATAAAGTAGAAATTAATATGGGCTTTGCAGATACATAAACCTGACTCGTAAAGGAAAAAAAGACCATGTGAGGAGGGAAAGATGAGAGGAAGAAGAAAATTCCACAATTTAGATGTTTGGGGAAGGATATTTCATAACAGCCAATCCAAAATTGGCTACTTTCCATTCAGAAATAGGGGAAAGCAGCAGCCAAATTGTAACTCATATCCAAGCCTTGGGGAAGGGGACATGCAGACAGTTCATGAGAAAAAAAAAGTCACAATAATGCCTGTATAAAGGAGAAAGAGAACAACAACATTGCAGTATATCGAAAGTGATGGTTGACGAGATGTGCCAGGAGAATCAAACAGACAAAAGCTATTGTTCCACTCTAGTATTGGAGAGGTTAAGCTGTACTCCAAAACTGGGAAATAAAACTCCCTGTGGATATGAAATAGGTGTTTGCAAGAAAAATTATTATGCAACCTATGTAACACTCCCAACTCTTGGTTAGCAGACTTTGTAATGCTGATAATGTGGAGTTTCTATGACAGAGGAGGATATAGTTATCCCAACGTGTTTTTGTTATTACAGGGTTAAACTGCGTTGTCTTAAATTAGAACAGAAGAAAACAAATGTTTCTTAGAGATACAGGAAGAAACTGCAATGGATCAAACTGAAAAAAATGAGTTTAGTATAAGAAAGAGAATGAGTATTAGAAGGAGGAGGGTAGGAGAAGCAAGTTGAAGTATGTAAAGTGGAATCATCAGAACATGAATGAATAGGGTTTGAAGCAGAAAAGAAAAAATTTATCAAGAGAAGACAGAAATCAGGCAACATAAGAGAATGCTGAGGAATATAACTGTTGATAGCATAGGAGTGGGAAGTTGCTTCATCAACAACTACTTCAATGGAGTGGCCAGATAGGAAACTGTAAGGCTGGGAATGGAAAGAAGCAGAGTAGCCGAAGGAAGGGAGTTTAGGGAAGTGAGAACTTATGCAACATGCCGTCAAATGCTTTGAAAATGTCAAGGGCCATGACAAAAGTTTCACCAAAATCCCTGATAGAAGAGAACCAGAAGTGAGTCACACAGGAGAGATCAACAGAACTGGAACTGTAAAATCCATACTGGTGATCAGGAAGGGAAGAGGATTCCGTGTCTGACAGAATGATAGTTACCTTGTGTTGTGCATTAAGCACAACACAAGGTATCCTACCCAGAGAAGCAATACTCATCCCATGGAAAGTCAGTAAAGAAGCTGCCCAGGGATGACTGCTCAGTTCTCCCAAAGTGCCAAAGTTGGCATTTTATCTTATTTTTTACTTGTGTGTGTGTGTGTACGCGTGCAATTAGATGTAACAAATATGACTGTAATTGGAAGACTCCTTTGGTGTATGAGTAACGGAAGGGTTCAGAGGTAAAACAGAAGTCTAGCAAGTTGGAAGAGTGGTTGTGAAGGCTAGGAACTCTTGTTGGGTGTTCAGATAATTGCTCCGGATCATTAAGGATGGAAACAGAAAAGGCCTCTGCTCCGCTGAATGTCTGGTTACGGTACCAGTAGTCAGTGGGCAGATGTGAAGAAAGATGTGCTTCGAGAAAAGGAGTCAATTCCCCAAAACATTGTCCACAGTTGGAAGAACTGGACAAATAAGCAATGTAATGGGAAGTAGAAGGATTTTGAGCAAGATATCTTCAAAGTTAGGAGACTCAAGATACAAAGGTGAGTAATATGTTTTTCTACTACAGTAAGCATAAATACCTCACCTTGAGGGAGAATCATGAGAGAGAATTTTAATTGGAGATCTGGTGATGGGATAGGGGATGAGGTAATCTGGTGGTAAATTACAGAGGGAGAGTCAGATTCAAGAGTGTGAATGTTGTAAAAATGAATTGACTAAGAGGTAGGTGTCAGGGTTTTGGAAGTGGGGTGGGTCCCTGTCACATGATATCAGTCAAATGGACCTCAGAAACTACCCAGCCCTTCTCGATCAATAACATTGCTCTGGTTCAACACCAGATATTTCTCAAACTGTTGATTTTTACACGAGTAAACAATGAAAAAGAAAATAGAGATGTGCAACTTATGTGCTGTCAAGTATGGGTATGAAATGGAGAAGGTTGTGAGACTGGGGTTGAATGCTAGCAAACCTCACGTTGATGAACTGGGGGGAAAAATACAGCAATCTGGGCCTGAAAAGGGTACATTACAAAAGCCACAGCACTGGCACACACTGCCACCAATGTCTCTCCCAAAGCCTGAGCAGGAGTACCTCTCTGGTAGGGGTAGCCCAAAACCCACAACTATCTCTAGAATAGCAGCAGTAGGTGCCACCTAATTTGGAAGTGTGTGCGAGAAGGTGAAAAGCATTATTAATGAATGATAGATTATGAAGGGTGGGGAGACAAGTTGAATTAAGTATTAGTTTGAATGGAGAGAACCTGGGTAAAGTGGAGAATTTCAGATACCTTGAAAAGAATAAGGCAAAAGAAGGAATTGAGGGGGCTAAAAAGATTCACAGGATAGGTAAAGGGGCAAAAGTCCTACGTGCATTAGTGTGTGGAAAGAACAGTCGCTGTCCATGAAGGCAAAGGTGGGTATGTTTGATGGTAAAGTAGTCCCAAACGTACTGCATTAGTGCAAGTCACTGGCCCTTAACACAAAAGTAAAGAGGGTGGATGTATTGGAACTGAAATACTTGTAGAAATTATGCAGTGTTTGGGGGGTTTGATCATGTAAGAAATGAGAGCATGAGCATAAGAGAGAAATGTAGTACTACGGTGAATATGACAGATAGCTGAACAGCGTGTTGATATGGTCTGGATAAATAAGATAAAAGGAGAGACTGACTCGATATATGTGTCACAAGTGAAAGGAACATGGAGGAGAGGAAGACTGGAAAGATGGAAGGAAGGACTGAAAGTTATCTGGACCTAAGCAGATAAAAGGGTGAGAGACATGCACAGGACTGATGTGGTGATGTGCTGTCTGATAAGGTGATGGATGAAGGGTGTTTGAGGCAAGGTGGTATGAGAAGTGACAGAGTCATGGCAAATGGTGTGGCAAAAAGACATGAGGTAGTGAAAGCCTTACATAAGTTGTTGTGTGACAAAGCAACTGGATGTATGGGTGATAATGCTGCTGAATGAATGGTTAGGATTAAAATTAAAATCTTCAAATTAAAATCTTCACCCCAAGGATACTGTAGACCTGCCCTCATCTCCAAGACACTTGCATTAATCTTCCTCATCTTCCCGTCCACACACACACACAGTTGTGGGAATGTGTGAAAGTTTGTAAGGAAGAAAGTCCCAGATTGATGTGGGTTAAAATATGAGTGGATTATAAGAGAAGGGTGATCAGCAGTGCTTATGTATTTGGCCATGAGAAGTCCAACAAAGAGAGGTGAGTGTTTTGAGAGATGAGTGTGTTAGTAGTACTGACATTTGAGACTGGGTATTAGCGATGGAGGACTTGAGTGTAAAGGAGTTATATTAGCAATGGATGACTTGAGTGTAAAGGGGGTATATACATTAGCAATGGATGACTTGAGTGTAAAGAGGGTATATTAGTGATGGATGACTTGAGTGTAAAGGGGGTATATTAGCGATGGATGACTTGAGTGTAAAGGGGGTAATGTGGTAGTTGAGGGTATAATTTGGTGTCACTGGGTATTTAGTGATGTGAATGTAAAATGGTGAACAACTTGTAATTGGGAATACATGGTTTAAAAAGATGTACATACATAAGTATACATGGGATCTGATGATAGGGTAGCACATTAAGTTACTTCAGTCTAGAAGTGAGAGATTCATGGCAAGTGGCTTGGTGGTTAAAACCTTGCATAACATGAAATGTGGCAAGGCATCTGCAGTGGATGGCAATCCAGTTGATTCTTAAGAAAGGGTGTGACTGTGTTGATTGGTTAATTAGGATTTTCAGTGTATATATGGATCACAGTGAGGTGCCTGAAGACTGATGGAAGTGGAATGCATGTATACTGCCACTGTGCCACTTAGGGAATCCCAATATAAAATTTCAGTGTTTTTGAGATGACTGCAACATGGCAGCCAGCTATGAAAATGGCCAGCTTTTTGCTGTCATTGTTGTGGGGGTTGGTGTCTGTTCCTCATGCGGGAAATGACAAACAAGTATGAGCACATACATACAAATATAAGTACCTATACATATGTGATTAGAAGAGATGGTCAAAGGACATTATTAGATTAGAGGTAATTTGACAGGTATGTAAAAGAGAGACCTTTGGATGTTAATGTGCTAACAGGGGCAGCTGGTGGGATGTCTAATCACTATCTTGTGGAGAGGAGGGTGTAGAGTTGTACAGGTTATTAAAAAAAAAAAAAAAAGGAAGAGAATGTTGGGGAGAAGAGAGTGGTGACACTCAGTGAGCTTTGAAAGGAAACTTGTGTGAGAAAGTACCAGGAAAGATGGAGTGTTGATGGCAAAAGGTGAGAGCAAATGACGTGAGGGGAGTGGGAAAGGAATGGAATGTATTTAGGGAAGCAGCGATGGCATGTGCAAGACATGCATGTGGCATGCGAAAGGTGGGAGGTGGGCAGATAAGAGAGGGTAGTGAGTGGTGTGATGAAGAAGTAAAGTTGTTAAAGAGAAAAGTGAAAGAGAAAAGAAAGGTGTTTGGACAAGAAAAGAAAACACCAGGAGGTCAAGAGAAAGGTGCAAGGGTAGAAAAAGAGGGCAAATGACAGTTGGGGTGAGAGAGTATCATTAAACTTAAGGGAAAATAAAAAGATGTTTTGGAAGCCGGTAAATACCACGTGAAAGACGAAAGAGCAAAAGGAAACATCAGTGAAGGGGGCAAGGGGGAAGTGATAACAGGTGGTGATGAAGTGAAAAGGAGATGGAGTGAGTATTCTAAAGGTTGCTGAATGTGTTTGATGATAGAGTGGCAGATGTAGAGTGTGTTGGGCAGGGTGGTGTGCAGTGAGAGGATCAGGGAGAATAGTTTGGTTAAAAGAGAAGAGGGGATGAGAACCTTGTAGAAGGTGAAATCCAGCAAGGTGGCTGGTTTGGATGGTACTGCTGTTAAATTTATTAAGAAAGGGGGTGACTGTGTTGTTGATTGGTTGGTAAGGATATTCAACGTATGTATGGATCATGGTGAAGTGCCTGAAGATTGGTGAAATGCATGCATAGTGCCATTGTACAAAGACAAAGGGGATAAAGGCGAGTGTTCAAACTACAGAGTATTCCAGGGAAATTGTATGGGATGTTATGGATTGCGAGGGTGATGGCATGTACAGAGCATCAGACTGGGGAGGAGAAGTGTGTTTTCAGAAGTGGTAGAGGATGTGTGGATCAGATGTTTGCTTCGAAGAATATACAAGGAGAAATACTTAGAAAAACGTATGAATATGTATGTACCTTTTATGGATCTAGAGAAGGAATATAATAGGTTTACTACAGATCCTCTGTGGGTCTGAAGAGTATATGATGTGGGAGGTAAGCTACAAGAAGCAGTGAAAAGTTTGTACCAACGATATAAGGCATGTGTATGCGCAGGAAGGTTAGTCTGCGGTAGGAATGTGTGATGTCTCCATGGCTGTTTAATGTTTATGGATGGGGGGTGGTTAAGGAGGTAAATGCAAGAGTTTTGGAGAGGGGACGAGTATGCAGTCTGTTTGGGATGAGAGGGCCTGGGAAGCGAGTCATTTGTTGTTTGCCGATGATAAAGCTCTTGTGGCTGATTCGAGTGAGAAACTGCATAAGTTGGTGACTAAGTTTGGAAAAGTGTGTGAAAGGAGAAAGTTAAGAGTAAATGTGAATAAGAGCAAGGTTCAGTAGGGTTGAGGAACAAGTTGATTGGGATATAAGTTTGAATGGAGAAAAATTGGAGGAAGTGAAGTGATTTAGATATCTGAGAGTGGTATAAGCAGCGAATGGAACCATGGGAGCAGAAGTGAGTGACTGGGTGGGGGAGGGGGCGAAGGTTCTGGAAGTGATGACGAATATGTGGAAGGAGAAAACATTATCTCGGAGGGCAAAAATGGGCATGTTTGAGGGAATAGTAATTCCAACATAGTTATATGGTTGTGAGACATGGACTACTGATAGGGTTGTATGGAGGAGGATGGATATGTTGGAAATGAGTTGGATGAAGACAAAATGTGATGTGAGGTGGTTTGATCGAGTAAGTAATGAAAGGGCAAGTGAGAGGTGTAGAAATAAAAAGTGTGTGGTTGAGACAGCAGAAGAGGGTTTGTTTTAATGGTTTGGAGATATGGAGAGAATAAGTAAGGAAAGATTGACAAAGAGGATACATGTGTCAGAGGGGGAGGGAATAAGGAGAAGTGGGAGACCAAATTGGAGGTGGACGTATGGAGTGGACGTGCTGTCAATGGACTGGACCAAGGCATGTGAAACCATGGAAAGGTCTGTAGGGCTTGGATGTGGACAGGGAGCTATGATTTTGGTGCATTGCACATGAGAGCTAGAGACACTGTGAATGAAAGTGGCCTTTTTTGTCTGTTTTCCTGGCGCTACCTAGTTGAAGCAGGGGGTAGTGATGCTGTTTTCTGTGGGGCAAGGTAGCACCAGGAGTGGATGAAGGCAAGCAAGTATGAATATGTGCATGTATGGGCATATATATATATATATATATATATATATATATATATATATATATATATATATATATATATATATATATATATATATATATTCTATCTATATTATTAATTTATTTTGCTTTGTCGCTGTCTCCTGCATTAGTGAGGTAGCGCAAGGAAACAGACGAAAGAATGGCCCAACCCACCCACATACACATGTATATACATACAAGTCCACACACACAAATATACATACCTATACATCTCAATGTATACATATATATATATATATACACACACACAGACATATACATATATGCACATGCACATAATTCATACTGTCTGCCTTTATTCATTCCCATCGCCACCCCGCCACACATGAAAAAACCACCCCCTCCCCCAAATGTGCGTGAGGCAGCGCTAGGAAAAAACAACAAAGGCCACTTTCGTTCACATTCAGTCTCTAGCTGTCTTGTAATAATGCACCGAAACCACAGCTCCCTTTCCACATCCAGGCCCCACAGAACTTTCCATGGTTTACACCAGACGCTTCACATGCCCTGGTTCAATCCATTGACAGCACATCGACCCCGGGATACCATACCGTTCCAATTCACTCTATTCCTTGCACGCCTTTCACCCTCCTGCATGTTCAGGCCCCAATCACTCAAAATCTTTTTCACTCCATCTTTCCACCTCCAATTTGGTCTCCCACTTCTCCTCGTTCCCTCCACCTCCTGTAGATCAATCTTTTCTCACTCATTCTCTCCCATGTGACCAAACGATTTCATATATTCATTTATTTATTTTGATTTGTCGCTGTCTCCCGCTTTAGAGAGGTAGCGCAAGGAAACAGACGAAAGAAACGGCTCAACCCACCCACATACACATGTATATACATACATGTCCAAAAGAAGGAAATGAGAATTGGGCCAGGTGAGGGTATTCCCTCAAGGCCCAGTCCTCTGTTCTTAACGCTACCTCGCTAATGCGGGAAATGGCGAATAGTTTGAAAGAAAAAGAAAAAGTCCACACATGCAAATATACATACCTATACATCTCAACGTATACATATATATATGTGCACACAGACATATACATATATACACATGTACATAATTCATACTGTCTGCCTTTATTCATTCCCATCGCCACCCCGCCACACATGAAATAACAACCCCCTCCCCCCTCATCTGTGTGAGAGAGCGCTACGAAAAGACAACAAAGGCCACATTCGTTCACACTAAGTCTCTAGCTGTCATGTAATAAAGCACCAAAAACCACAGCTCCCTTTCCACATCCAGGCCCCACAGAACTTTCCATGGTTTACCCCAGATGCTTCACATGCCCTGGTTCAATCCATTGACAGCACATCGACCCCAGTGTACCACATCGTTCCAATTCACTCTATTCCTTGCACTCCTTTCACCCTCCTGCATGTTCAGGCCCGAATCTCTCAAAATCTTTTTCACTCCATCTTTCCACCTCCAATTGAGTCTCCCACTTCTCGTTCCCTCCACCT
This sequence comes from Panulirus ornatus, assembly GCF_036320965.1. NCBI lineage: Eukaryota > Metazoa > Arthropoda > Malacostraca > Decapoda > Palinuridae > Panulirus > Panulirus ornatus. Next base: position 64,918,692 of record NC_092234.1, read on the forward strand.
CTGACACATATATCCTGTTGGTCAATCTTTCCTCACTCATTCTCTCCATGTGACCAAATCATTTCAAAACACCCTCTTCTGCTCTCTCAACCACACTCTTTTTATTACCACACATCTCTCTTACCCTATTATTACTTACTTGATCAATCCATCTCACACCAAATGTCCTCAAACACCTCATTTCCAGCACATCCACCCTCCTCCACACAACTCTATCCAAAGCCCATGCCTCACAACCATATAACATTGTTGGAACACTATTCCTTCAAACATACCCATTTTTGCTTTCCGAGATAATGTTCTCGACTTCCACATATTCTTCAATGCTCCCAGAACTTTCGCCCCCCTCCCCCACTCTATGATTCACTTCTGCTTCCATGGTTCCATCCGCTGCCAAATCCACTCCCAGATATCTAAAACACTGCACTTCCTCTAGATTTTCTCCATTCAAACTTACCTCCCAATTGACTTGTCCCTTAACCCTACTGTACCTAATAACCTTGCTCTTAGTCACATTCACACTCAGCTTTCTTCCTTCACACACTTTACCAAACTCAGTCACCAGCTTCTCCAGTTTCTCACACGAATCAGCAACAAGCGCTGTATCATCAGCGAAACACCACCTGACTCACTTCCTAAGCTCTCTCATGCACAACAGAGTGCATACTTGCCCCTCTTTCTAAAACTCTTGCATTCACCTCCCTAATAACTTCATCCATAAACAAAATAAACAACCATGGAGACATCACACACCCTTGCCGCAAACCTACATTCACTGAGAACTAATCACTTTCCTCTCTTCCTACACGTACACATGCCTTACATCTTCGATAAAATCTTTTCACTGCTTCTAACAACTTAACTCGCACACACCGTATATTCTTAATACCTTCCACAGAGCACCTCTATCAACTCTATCATATGCCTTCTCCAGATCCATAAATGCTTCATACAAATCCATTTGCTTTTCTAAGTATTTCTAACATACATTCTTCAAAGCAAACACCTGCTTCACACATCCTCTACCACTTCTCAAACCACACTGCTCTTCCCCAATCTGATGCTCTGTACATGCCTTCACCCTCTCAATTAATACCCTCCCATATAATTTCCTAGGAATACTCAACAAACTTATACCTCTGTAATTTGAGCACTCACTTTTATCCCCTTTGCCTTTGTACAATGGCACTATGTAAGCATTCCACTAATCCTCAGGCACCTCACCATGAGACATACACACATTAAATAACCCTACCAACCAGTCAACAATACAGTCACCCCCTTTTTTCATGAATTCCACTGCAATACCATCCAAACCCGCTGCCTTGCCAGCTTTCATTTTCCGCAAAGCTTTTACTACCTCTTCTCTGTTTACCAAATCATTCTCCCTAACCCTCTCACTCTGCACACCACCTCGACCAAAACACCCTATATCTGCCACTCTATCATCAAACACATTCAACAAACCTTCAAAATACTCACTCCATCTCCTTCTCACATCACCACTACTTGTTATCACCTCCCAATTAGCCCCCTTCACTGAAGTTCCCATTTGTTCCCTTGTCTTACGCACTTTATTTACCTCCTTCCAAAACATCTTTTTATTCTCCCTAAAATTTAATGATATTCTCTCACCCCAACTCTCATTTGTCCTCTTTTTCACCTTTCTCAACCTCCTGCATCTTTCTTTTACACATCTCCCAGTCATTTCCATATTTTCCCTGCAAAAATCGTCCAAATGACTCTCTCATCTCTTTCACTAATAATCTCACTTCTTCATCCCACCACTCACTACCCTTTTTAATCTGCCCACCTCCCACGCTTCTCATGCCACAAGCATCTTTTGCGCAAGCCATCACTGCTTCCCTAAATACATCCCATTCTTCCCCCACTCCCCTTATGTCCTTTGTTCTCACCTTTTTCCATTCTGTACTCAGTCTCTCCTGGTACTTCCTCACACAAGTCTCCTTCCCAAGCTCACTTACTCTCACCACTCTCTTCACCCCAACATTCTCTCTTCTTTTCTGAAAACCCCTACAAATCTTCACCTTCGCCTCCACAAGATAATGATCAGACATCCCTCCAGTTGCACCTCTCAGCACATTAACATCCAAAAGTCTCTCTTTCGCACGCCTATCAATTAACACGTAATCCAATAACGCTCTCTGGCTATCTCTCCTACTTACATACGTATACTTATGTATATCTCGCTTTTTAAACCAGGTATTCCCAATCACCAGTCCTTTTTCAGCACATAAATCTACAAGCTCTTCACCATTTCCATTTACAACACTGAACACCCCATGTATACCAATTATTCCCTCACTGCCACATTACTCACCTTTGCATTCAAATCACCCATCACTATAACCCAGTCTTGTGCATCAAAACCACTAACACACTCATTCAGCTGCTCCCAAAACACTTGCCTCTCATGATCTTTCATCTCATGCCCAGGTGCATATGCACCAATAATCACCCATCTCTCTCCATCCACTTTCTGTTTTACCCATATCAATCTAGAATTTACTTTCTTACACTCTATCACATATTCCCACCACTCGCTGTTTCCTACGTAAGCGAGGTAGTGCAAGGAAACAGACAAGAGCATGGTCCAACCAACCCACATACACATGTATATACATACGTGTCCACACACGCACATATACATACCTATACATTTCAACGTAAATATATATATATACATACACAGTCATATACATATACACACATGTATATAATTCATACCTGGTGCTTTTATCCATTCCCATCCCCATCCCACCACACATGAAATGACACCTCCTCCCCTGCACATGCATGAGGTAATGCTAGGAAAAGACAACAAAGGCCACATTCGTTCACACTCAGCCTCTAGCTGATATGTATAATGAACGTAAACCACAGCTCCCTTTCCACATACAGGCCCCACAAAACTTTCATGGTTTACCCCAGACACCTCACATGCCCTTGTTAAATCTATTGACAGCATGTCGACCCCAGTATACCACATCGTTCCAATTCACTCTATTCCTTGCACACCTTTCACCCTCATGCATGTTCAGGCCCCGTTCGCTCAAAATCTTTTTCACTTCATCCTTCCACCTCTAATTTAGTGTCCCACTTCTCGTTTCCTCCACTTTTGACATATATATCCTCTTGGTCAACCTTTCCTCACTCATTTTCTCCACGTAACCAAATCCACTCCCAGATATCTAAAACACTTCACTTCCTCCAGTTTTTCTCCATTCAAACTTACCTCCCAACTGACTTGTCCCTCAACCCTACTATACCTTATAACCTTGCTCTTCTTATTCACATTTACTCTCAGCTTTCTTCCTTCACACATTTTACCAAACTCAGTCACCAGCTTCTGCAGTTTCTCATCCGCATAATCCACCAGCACTGTATCATCAGCGAACAACTGACTCACTTCCCAAGCCCTCTCATCCAAAACAGAATGCATACTTGCCCCTCCCTCCAAAACTCTTGCATATATATAAATATATATTTTCCATACTATTCGCCATTTCCCACATCAGTGAGGTAGCGCTACAAACAGAGGACTGAGCCTTTAAGGGAAATCCTCACTTGGCCCCCTTCTCTGTTCCTTTTCTTGGAAAATCAAAATCGAGAGGGGAGGATTTCCAGCCCCCCACAACCTCCCCTTTTATATATATATATATATATATATATATATATATATATATATATATATATATATATATATATATATATATCCCTGGGGATAGGGGAGAAAGAATACTTCCCACGCATTCCTCACGTGTCATAATAGGTGACTAAAGGGGACAGGAGCGGGGGTCTGGAAACCCTCCCCTCCTTGTATTTTAACTTTCTAAAAGGGGAAACAGAAGGAGTCACGCAGGGAGTGCTCATCCTCCTCGAAGGATCAGATTGGGGTGTCTAAATGTGTGTGGATGTAACCAAGATGAGAAGAAAGGAGAGATAGGTAGTACGTTTGAGGAAAGGAACCTGGATGTTTTGGCTCTGAGTGAAACGAAGCTCAAGGGTAAAGGGGAAGAGTGGTTTGGGAATGTCTTGGGAGTAAAGTCAGGGGTTAAAGAGTGGACAAGAGCAAGGGAAGGAGTAGCACTACTCCTGAAACAGGAGTGGTGGGAGTATGTGATACAGTGTAAGAAAGTAGACTCTAGATTGATATGGGTAAAACTGAAGGTGGATGGAGAGAGAGATGGGTGATTATTGGTGCATATGCACCTGGGCATGAGAAGAAAGATCATGAGAGGCAAGTGTTTTGGGAGCAGCTGAGTGAGTGTCTTAGTAGTTTTGATGCACGAGACCGGGTTAGAGTGATGGGTGATTTGAATGCAAAAGTGAGTAATGTGGCTGTTAAGGGAATAATTGGTGTACATGGGGTGTTCAGTGTTGTAAATGGAAAAGTGAAGAGCTTGTAGATTTATGTGCTGAAAAAGGACAGGTGATTGGGAATACCTGGTTTAAAAAGAGAGATATACATAAGTATACGTATGTAAGTAGGAGAGATGGCCAGAGAGCATTATTGGATTACGTGTTAACTGATAGGCGCACGAGAGAGACTTTTGGATGTTAATGTGCTGAGAGGTGCAACTGGAGGGATGTCTGATCATTATCTTGTGGAGGCGAAGGTGAAGATTTGTAGAGGGTTTCAGAAAGGAAGAGAGAATGTTGGGGTGAAGAGAGTGGTGAGAGTAATGGAGCTTGGGAAGGAGACTTGTGTGAGGAAGTACCAGGAGAGACTGAGTACAGAATGGAAAAAGGTGAGAACAAAGGACATAAGGGGAGTGGGGGAGGAATGGGATGTATTTAGGGAAGCAGTAATGGCTTGCGCAAAAGATGCTTGTGGCATGAGAAGCGGGGGAGGTGGGCAGATTAGGAAGGGTAGTGAGAGGTGGGATTAAGAAATAAGATTATTAGTGAAAGAGAAGAGAGAGAGGCATTTGGACGATTTTTGCAGGGAAATAATGCAAATGAGTGGGAGATGTATAAAAGAGAGAGGCAGGAGGTCAAGAGAAAGGTGCAAGAGATGAAAAAGAGGACAAATGAGGTGAGAGAGTATCATTAAATTTTAGGGAGAATAGAAAGATGGTTTGGAAGGAGGTAAATAAAGTGCGTAAGACAAGGGAACAAATGGGAACTTCAGTGAAGGGGGCTAATGGGGAGGTGATAACAAGTAGTGGTGATGTGAGAAGGAGATGGAGTGAATATTTTGAAGGTTTATTGAATGTGTTTGATGATAGAGAGGCAGATATAGGGTGTTTTGGTCGAAGTGGCATGCAAAGTGAGAGGGTTAGGGAGAATGATTTGGTAAACAGAGAAGAGGTAGTAAAAGCTTTGCGGAAGATGAAAGTCGGCAAGGTGGTGGTTTTGGATGGTATTGCACTGGAATTTATTAAAACTGGGGGTGACTGTATTGTTGACTGGTTGGTAAGGTTATTTAATGTATGTATGACTCATGGTGAGGTGCCTGAGGATTGGCGGAATGCTTGCATAGTGCCATTGTACAAAGGCAAAGGGGATAAGAGTGAGTGCTCAAATTACAGAGGTATAAGTTTGTTGAGTATTCCTAGGAAATTATATGGGAGGGTATTATTGAGAGGGTGAAGGCATGTACAGAGCATCAGATTGGGGAAAAGCAGTGTGGTTTCAGAAGTGGTAGAGGATGTGTGGATCAGGTGTTTGCTTTGAAGAATGTATGTGAGAAATACTTAGAAAAGCAAATGGATTTGTATGTAGCATTTATGGATCTGGAGAAGGCATATGATAGAGTTGATAGAGATGCTCTGTGGAAGGTATTAAGAATATATGGTGTGGGAGGCAAGTTGTTAGAAGCAGTGAAAAGTTTTTATCGAGGATGTAAGGCATGTGTACGTGTAGGAAGAGAGGAAAGTGATTGGTTCTCAGTGAATGTAGGTTTGCGGCAGGGGTGTGTGATGTCTTCATGATTGTTTAATTTGTTTATGGATGGGGTTGTTAGGGAGGTGAATGCAAGAGTTTTGGAAAGAGAGGCAAGTTGTGGATGAGAGAGCTTGGGAAGTGAGTCAGTTGTTGTTCACTGATGATACAGTGCTGGTGGCTGATTCGTGTGAGAAACTGCAGAAACTCGTGACTGAGTTTGGTAAAGTGTGTGAAAGAAGAAAGCTGAGAGTAAATGTGAACAAGAGCAAGGTTATTAAGTACAGTAGGGTTGAGGGACAAGTTAACTGGAAGGCAAGTTTGAATGGAGAAAAACTGGAGGAAGTGAAGTGTTTTAGATATCTGGGAGTGGATTTGGCAGCGGATGGAACCATGGAAGCAGAAGTGAATCATAGGGTGGGGGAGGGGGCAAAAGTTCTGGGAGCATTGAAGAATGTGTGGAAGTCGAGAACATTACCTCGGAAAGCAAAAATGAGTATGTTTGAAGGAATAGTGGTTCCAACAATGTTGTATGGTTGCGAGGCGTGGGCTATAGATAAAGTTGTGCAGAGGAGGGCAGATGTGCTGAAAATGAGATGTTTGAGGACAATATGTGGTGTGAGGTGGTTTGATCGAGTAAGTAATAATAGGGTAAGAGAGATGTGTAGTAATAAAAAGAGTGTGGCTGAGAGAGCAGCAGAGGTGTTTTGAAATGGTTTGGTCCCATGGAGAGAATGAGGGAGAAAAGATTGACAATGAGGATATATGTGTCAGAGATGGAGGGAACGAGGAGAAGTGGAAGACCAAATTGGAGGTGGAAAGATGGAGTGAAAAAGATTTTGAGAGATTGGGGCCTGAACGTGCAGGAGGGTGAAAGGTGTGCGAGGAATAGAGTGAATTGGAACGATGTGGTATACTAGGGTCGACGTGCTGTCAATGGATTGAACCAGGGCATGTGAAGTGTCTGGGGTAAACCATGGAAAGTTCTGTGGGGCCTGGATGTGGAAAGAGAGCTGTGGTTTCGGTGCATTATTACATGACAGCTAGAGACAGTGTAAACGAATGTGGCGTTTGTTGTCTTTTCCTAGCGTTACCTCGCGCACATAAGGGGGAGGGGGTTGTTATTTAATGTGTGGCGGGTTGGCGATGGGAATGAATAAAGGCAGACTACGAATTATGTACATGTGTATATATGTATATGTCTGTCTATGTATATATAAGTATAGGATGAGATGTACAGGTATGTATATTTGCTTGTGTGGACGTGAATGTATATACATGTGTATGTGGGTAGACTGGGCCATTCTTTCATCTGTTTCCTTGCGCTACCTCGCTAATGCGGGAGACAGCAACAAAGCAAAATAAATAAATGAATAAATATCTGCCAGTGCAATCTAATGACACCATCTATATGATATTTTCTTCATTAACTGTACAATGCACTTGTATATGCAATGGTTGATGACAACATACAACATTTGATTTTCTATGTTACGTCACAGAATTTACATACGCAATTAGGGCTGGTTTCCATAATTCTACATATATGGCTAGTAATGATATTGCTTACAAACTAGATGCATCTAGTGAAACTATCGATTAAGGTTACTGTATATACAAAATCATTCAAACCTTCAAAATCATAACACGAGATCATCTCAACTTATCGAAAAGATATCGCCCTGAGGCAACTGAAATCTCACAAATTTTTTTCCACCAAGGAAGAAGACAACCTAAAGGATCATTGCAATTAATAATTGCTCTCCAAGATCATACAATACAGCATACGTATTCTTACAATGAAAAGTACATCATGTAGGAAAATTAATTTCTCTTAGAACAACATACTGTAATGCATATACTTACATCCTCAGGTGACATAACTCCATACTGCCGGTGCTGGTACTGGGGCTGGCCTGATCCCCTCGCACAGTTTGTCCTTTGTTGGCCAGCCAGGTGGAAGCCATCTTCAGTTGTTGTCTTCTTGTAAACTGGGTTGTCAAAGTTCATGCTGTGTACTGATCGTTTGCGGAAATAACGATAGATCATGTATGCCATCTAAAAGAGAAATGTAATATATACTGATATCTGCAACTGATGAAGTAAAGTTTATAAGTATTTCAATGTGTTCAACAATTTTGAACAAAAGTAAACTAATGATATCTATATTCTTAACATTCCAAAATAGTTGTACTACATTCTAAATGAAATACATCCATAACTTAACAAGACATCACTTTATTTTTGGCTTCAGTACATCTGAAATGAAGTTAAGGTCGATATTCTTAATTAGGAAATTACTAAGCACTACTGAGTGATCAAACTTACTTAGGTCTCTTGACTTTTATGCTGGGATAGGTAAAAGTTAAAGTTAGGATACCAGTGCTAATTACTGTGTAGATCTCTGATGCCTCAAATACCATCCAAGATGAAATTAATTCCATCCATCATTTCATTACAGTGGATTAGAAAAAAGTTGTGTAATCAACATCAGCCCATAACTACTTTAAGATACATCACTATTTTTCTGATACTTGACATTTTCAAAAATCATGAACCAAAGTGATGGTCAGAGTTGAAGATCACACAAAATTCTCGAAGAAAGAACTCAGAAAAACAAAATCAAATAGGATGCCTTCACTATTTCAATCACTACTGTTGAAGCAGTGTGGTAAATTCACACTAACACCATCAAAATTCCCCTTATGAAATGCTTACAACAATTCACATACTATAATGTTTAACAAATTAAACAATGGAGTAAATAAAAAAATGCAAAGTCACTGCAGTACAAATGTTTATGCACTTAAAATTACATTAAACATGAAGATTTCCAGTTAAGTTATGGGCATGTATTTGATTATGATAGAGAGGACCTGTATATTTATTTGCTGTGACAACAGTAGAATCTCAATTTATATGTATGCTTCTTCCTGCCTTCCTAAGAAAAAAAAAAAAATCTATATAACTCCTTAAAGCAGTTTTGCCACGATAAAACTTACAGCAGAAGCTATGCAGAGCACGCCCAGGGCAGCCAAAATAGCTGCCACTGCCACATTTCCATCATCATCAGGGGGCAAATCAATCTGAGATGGAGCCTGATTGATGTCTGTTTCGATGGTGCTGCTCACTTTATCTGGAAAGACAGAAATTAAAGTCAGTACCATAAATCACAAATTAAGCCTTTCAACCAGGATATGTCCACAAATCATACTGGCTACAATGATCACCTCCACTCCTCCCTAGCAAGAAGTGGTATCTTTGGAACTATATATGCTACCTACAAATTGCTAACAAGTATAATATCTGAAAGTGATGTTAGAAAGGTGTTACTACTAGAGGGCAATGAGATATGAATTATGGCGGTAGTACTAAAGAACAATGATATATGATTTATGAAGTTAATGACCATCACCAGGCTGAAAAATTCATATCAAGAATGACAATTAACACACCCTAACGAGCACCTCAGCAGGTCTCATTACAGGGCGGCGAGAGTCAAAAAGGCCCCAAGCAGTCTCTTTTGACTGGCTCATCCACCCTTCAAACTTCCCCTCTTAAAGCACAAGCTCTAAGGAGAGAGAGAGAGAGAGAGAGAGAGAGAGAGAGAGAGAGAGAGAGAGAGAGAGAGAGAGAGATGCCCGAGGAAAACTTAAAATTTAGGGTGTCTGGGACATACAGCTGAGGGCCTACCAACGGTCGGAACCCTATGATCTGAACATAATGATAATAATAATAATAATGATAATAATACCTACGTTCTGAGTATAATATATATATATATATATATATATATATATATATATATATATATATATATATATATATATATAGATGTATAAAAGAAAGAGACAGGAGGTCAAGAGAAAGGTGCAAGAGGTGGAAAAGAGGGCAAATGAGAGTTGGGGTGAGAGAGTATCATTAAATTTTAGGGAGAATAAAAAGATGTTCTGGAAGGAGGTAAATAAAGTGCGTAAGACAAGGGAGCAAATGGGAACTTCAGTGAAAGGCGCAAATGGGGAGATGATAACAAGTAGTGGTGATGTGAGAAGGAGATGGAGTGAGTATTTTGAAGGTTTGTTGAATGTGTTTGATGATAGAGTGGCAGATATAGGGTGTTTTGGTCGAGGTGGTGTGCAAAGTGAGAGGGTTAGGGAAAATGGTTTGGTAAACAAAGAAGAGGTAGTAAAAGCTTTGCGGAAGATGAAAGCCGGCAAGGCAGCAGGTTTGGATGGTATTGCAGTGGAATTTATTAAAAAAGGGGGTGACTGTATTGTTGACTGGTTGGTAAGGTTATTTAATGTATGTATGACTCATGGTGAGGTGCCTGACGATTGGCGGAATGCGTGCATAGTGCCATTGTACAAAGGCAAAGGGGATAAGAGTGAGTGCTCAAGTTACAGAGGTATAAGTTTGTTGAGTATTCCTGGTAAATTATATGGGAGGGTATTGATTGAGAGGGTGAAAGCATGTACAGAGCATCAGATTGGGGAAGAGCAGTGTGGTTTCAGAAGTGGTACAGGATGTGTGGATCAGGTGTTTGCTTTGAAGAATGTATGTGAGAAATACTTAGAAAAGCAAATGGATTTGTATGTAGCATTTATGGATCTGGAGAAGGCATATGATAGAGTTGATAGAGATGTTCTGTGGAAGGTATTAAGAATATATGGTGTGGGAGGCAAGTTGTTAGAAGCAGTGAAAAGTTTTTATCGAGGATGTAAGGCATGTGTACGTGTAGGAAGAGAGGAAAGTGATTGGTTCTCAGTGAATGTAGGTTTGCGGCAGGGGTGTGTGATGTCTCCATGGTTGTTTAATTTGTTTATGGATGGGGTTGTTAGGGAGGTGAATGCAAGAGTTTTGGAAAGAGGGGCAAGTATGAAGTCTGTTGTGGATGAGAGAGCTTGGGAAGTGAGTCAGTTGTTGTTCGCTGATGATACAGCGCTGGTGGCTGATTCATGTGAGAAACTGCAGAAGCTGGTGACTGAGTTTGGTAAAGTGTGTGAAAGAAGAAAGTTAAGAGTAAATGTGAATAAGAGCAAGGTTATTAGGTACAGTAGGGTTGAGGGTCAAGTCAATTGGGAGGTAAGTTTGAATGGAGAAAAACTGGAGGAAGTAAAGTGTTTTAGATATCTGGGAGTGGATCTGGCAGCGGATGGAACCATGGAAGCGGAAGTGGATCATAGGGTGGGGGAGGGGGCGAAAATCCTGGGAGCCTTGAAGAATGTGTGGAAGTCGAGAACATTATCTAGGAAAGCAAAAATGGGTATGTTTGAAGGAATAGTGGTTCCAACAATGTTGTATGGTTGCGAGGCGTGGGCTATGGATAGAGTTGTGCGCAGGAGGGTGGATGTGCTGGAAATGAGATGTTTGAGGACAATGTGTGGTGTGAGGTGGTTAGATCGAGTAAGTAACATAAGGGTAAGAGAGATGTGTGGAAATAAAAAGAGCGTGGTTGAGAGAGCAGAAGAGGGTTTTTGAAATGGTTTGGGCACATGGAGAATATCCTCACCAACCAGTCAACAACACGGTCACCCCCGTTTTTCAATTAATTCCACAGCAATACCATCCAAACCCAACTCCTTGCCCGCTTTCATCTTCTGCAAAGCTTTCATTACCTCTTCTCTGTTTACCAAGTCATTCTCCCTGACCCTCTCACTTCGCACACCATCTCTACCAAAACACCCTATATCTCCTACTCTATCCTCAAACACATACAACAAACCTTCAAAATACTCACTCCACCTCCCTCTCACTTCACCACAAGTTGTTATTACCTCCCCATTTGCCCTATTCAACGATGTTCCACTTTGTTCTCTTGTCTTACGCACTTTATTAACCTTCTTCCAAAACATCTTTTCATTCTCCCTAAAATTTGATGATACTCTCTCATCCCAACTCTCATTTGCCCTCTTTTTCACCTCTTGCATCTTTCTCTTGACCTTTTGCCTCTTTCTTTTATACATCTCCAAGTCATTTGCACTATTTCCCTGCAAAAATTGTTCAAATACCTCTCTCTTCTCTTTCACTAACAATCTAACTTCTTCATCCCACCACTCACTACCCTTTCTAATCTGCCCACCTCCCACCTTTCTCATGCCACAAGCATCTTTTGCACAAACCATCACTGCTTTCCTAAATACATCCCATTACTCCCCCACTCCCCTTACGGCATTTGCTCTTATCTTTTTCCATTCCGCACTCAATCTCTCCTAGTACTTCCTCACACAAATGTCCTTCCCAAGCTCACTTACTCTCACCACTTGCTTCACCCCAACATTCTCTCTTCTTTTCTGAAAACCTCTACAAATCTTCATCTTCGCCTCCACAAGATAATGATCAGACATCCTTCCAATTGCCCCTATCAGCATGTTAACATCCAAAAGTCTCTTTCATGAGCCTATCAATTAACACGTAATCCAATAACGCTCTCTGGCCATCTCTCATACTTACATACATATACTTATGTATATCTCTCTTTTTAAAACATGTATTCCCAATCACCAGTCCTTTTTCAGCACAAGTCTACAAGCTCTTCACCATTTCCATTTACAACACTGAACACCCCCATGTACACCAATTTATACCCTGAACTGCCACATTACTCACCTTTGCATTCAAATCACCCATCACTATGACCCGATCTCGTGCATCTCATGATCTTTCTTCTCATGACCAAGTGCATAGGCACCAATAATCACCCATCTCTCTCCATCCACTTTCAGTTTTATCCATATCAATCTAGAGTTTACTTTCTTACACTCTATCACAGACTCCCACAACTCCTGCTTCAGTAGTAGTGCTACTCCTTCCTTTCCTCTTGTCCTCTCACCAACCCCTGACTTTACTCCTAAAACATTTCCAAACCACTCTTCCCCTTTACCTATGAGCTTTGTTTCACTCAGAGCCAAAACATCCAGGTTATTTTCCTCAAACATACTACGTATCTCTCCTATTTTCTCATCTTGCTTACATCTAGACACCCCAAACTGAGCCTTCAAGGAGGATGAGCACTCCTCGCATGACTCCTTCTTCTGTTTCCCCTTTTAGAAAGTTCAAGTACAAGAAGGGGAGGGTTTCTAGTCCCCCACTCCCGTCCCCTTTAGTCGTCTTCTTCGACACGCGGGGAATGCGTGGGAAGTATTCTTTCTCCCCTATCCCACATATATATATATATATATATATATATATATATATATATATATATATATATATATATATATATATATATATATATATAATGCCCAACAGCAAGGATTCGAACACCGCATCATTTAAGTGGTAAATGGAAACGCTAGCCACTCTATGATCGTCCCTAATATGCAAAATACTATTCGATTATAATCTTCAGCATGCCCCAATCAGTTCCTAATTTTGGTTATATTCATCACCAAAATGCGAAGTGAATTGATGTAACTGCTGACCTCATTCAAAAATGAAGTTGAAGATGAGTACATTCCATTAATAATAATAATAATAATAATAATAATAATATCACTCATGTATTTCAAGAAATTACGTGTGTTACAACAGTTATGCCTCTTGTCCGCTCATGACTACCAGGCAGGATGAATCAGAGATAATCCTCTTCATCTCGTATTCTCGTTCCAAACCAACATAATGCGCCTCTTGTGGCCAAGCTCAGTATTAAAACAAAACAACACAGCTTTGCGTAAACAACTAAAATGAATGAATTAATATCGTTACAATCTGTGTTGTACAAACATTATGCTATGGTCATGTTTTAAATATGTCTATAAAAAGGTTCACTAACACTAACGTTTACCAGTAGGTGATGCTGCCAACTTTTCATTTCAGTAAATCCAGAGCCCCCCCCCCCCCCCCCCCCAGGAAATTAGCCTCCTGGTCAAAGTAAATCTAGACACCCCCCACACATGGAAATTAGCCTCCTAGTCAAAGCAAAGCTAGACTTTTTCGAAGTGCATTTATTTTTTTCTAATTTCTGAGAAAAAGTAACATAGAAAACATAGCAAGGCTTTATTCTGATCTTATATACTTATTAGAGAACACGTAAAACACCTTTTCCTTGGTAATTCATTTCCACCATAAAATAAAAAGAAATTACAGCATAATACACTGGTGCAACATTGTTCTCAAACAAATGTATTTTCTCATTCATACATGCCAGATATGTAAAACGGCTGGGTTGGGCGATGGAGTAGGAAAAGTAATTTATGTTTGTCAACTTCATTGTAGGTTGTTTCCAATATAACCATACAACAAATTCTATAAAGATACATGCATTCTAAAATTTCGTTTCTAAGAGTTCAACATCAATATTTGACAGGGATGATAAACTAAAAAATTAAATAGAAAACGAAACTTAAAAATCTTTCAATTACAGAGGCAAGATTTTCTATCATTCTTGGGTAAACACTAAAAAAGAAAAAGTATTTTTACCGCCTTTCGATAAGCAATTATGTAAGACTGTAATTGTAAGACGTATCACCAACTGCTTCATTAAGTCATGCCAACATGCTAAGAGGACGAATTGCGTCCAAATGAGGATGACATCTGGACACCGGATATATCTACTCATTTCCGGAGTGTCCGGACGAGTGGCAAGATTTCCAGTACCTTAGATCAAGGTGCTCCATCTACACTAGTGTTAGGGAAGATAGCTAAATGATGGCAAACTTTATCCTTTCTTTTAGCAAGATCTGCTACTAATGACCCATTTCCCTTTGAGCAGAAGCAAGTCCTACAGAACAATATCCATATACTCATAACAGCTTAACCATGAAGCAAATTGGCTAAATATATATATATATATATATATATATATATATATATATATATAT